>NW_027072098.1:200000-236667 GCF_038088225.1 Cyrtonyx montezumae | reverse complement strand
TTGACCTGGCCGACGTCTCCAATGCAGTTCCCTATGGGTTGACCTGGCCGACGTCTCCAATGCAGTTCCCTATGGGTTGACCTGGCCGCCTTCTCCAATGCAGTTCCCTATGGGTTGACCTGGCCGACTTCTCCAATGCAGTTCCCTATGGGTTGACCTGGCCGCCTTCTCCAATGCAGTTCCCTATGGGTTGACCTGGCCGACGTCTTTGTTCCCTATGGGTTGACGTGGCCAACACCTTCGTGTTAAAGTTGAGGGTGACAGAGCAGTGGCACAGGCTGCCCCATGGGGTTGTGGGGTCTCCTCTGAAGATAAAGACCCCCCTGGATGCCTACCTGTGCAACCCGGTGTAGGGAGCCTGCTTTGGCTGAGTGGTCGGACTCGACGATCTCCGGAGGGTCCCTCCCCACCCCTCCCATCCTCTGATCCCCCCCCCCAGGTGCTCCAGCTGCTGCAGACAGCCACTGCCAAGCGCTCGGTGGCACGCACGGCCCTCAACGACCACTCCTCCCGCAGCCACAGCATCTTCCAGCTCCGCATCGACGGCACCAACGCCGCCCGCGAGCTGCGCTGCAGCTGTGAGTGGGGACCCCCCCTCCTCCTGGGGCTCTTCCCACACCTTATCCCCCTCATCCCCATCCTCCCCCTTTTAGAGTCCCTCCCATCCTCCGGCCCCTTCTTGGGGTCCCTACGCCCCCATTCTGTGCCTCCCGTGTGCTCATCCCACCCCATTCTCCTCCTCACATTCCTTTTGGGGCCACTCTGTCCTCCCCCTTCCCTTCTGGGGGCTCCTTCTGCCCCTTTTGGGGCTCCTCCACCCCATTTCTCCCCTTCCTTTTCGGGATCCCTTCCACTTGGAGCTCCTGCTGTTTGTCTCCTTCTCTCTGGGGCTCTTTTCCTTCTCTCTGGGGCTCTTTTCCTTCTCTGTGGGGCTCTTTTCCTTCTCTTTGGGGGCTCCTCCCCCCATTTCTCTCCTCCCTTCCCTTTGGGATCCTTCTTATGCTCCTCCTCCAGCCTCACACTTTCAGCTTGACCTTTTTAAGGTCTCCTTCAGCCCCACTCTCCCCCTCCTCCTTTCGGGTCTCCTTTCGTCACTCCCTGGGGTTGGGTGGGGTGGATTCCCTCGCCCCCATTCTTTCCTTTAGGGGTCTCCTTTGCCCCGGCCCGCGCTCCCGGGTTGGGGGGAGCCCCCTTTGAGGGTCCCTGTGCCCCCGTTTCGTGGCAGCCGTGCTGAGCCTGGTGGACCTGGCGGGCAGCGAGCGCCTGGACAAGTCGCAGTCGCAGGGGAAGCGGCTGCGGGAGACGCAGGCCATCAACACCAGCCTGTCCTCGCTGGGGCTGGTCATCATGGCCCTGGCCAAGAAGGTTCGGGGTCCCCCCGCCCCCCCCCGACCCCCCCATGTTCAATCTGCACCCCCTCCCCACCTCTCGTTGTTCCCCCAGGAGCCCCACGTCCCATATCGTAACAGCAAGCTGACCTACCTGCTGCAGAACTCGCTGGGGGGCAGCGCCAAAATGTGAGTGGGGTGGAGTGGTACCCCCATATCCTGTGCCCCCCCCCCCCCCTCCCCCCCATTTATCCCATCACCCCACCCTTATTTTGTGCCCCCCCCCCCAGGCTGATGTTTGTCAACATCTCCCCCCTGGAGGAGAACTTCGCAGAGTCCCTCAACTCTCTGCGCTTCGCCAGCAAGGTGGGGGGGGGACTGGGGAAGGGGGGGGGGTGGATTGGGGGGTCCTGAAGGTGAGGAAGGCGGTGTTGGGGGGGGTGTGGGAGGGGAGGGGGATTTTGGGATAGGGTGGGGGGAAAAGGGGGTTGGGCTTGGGGTCGGGGGCCCAATGTGGGGGGAGGGCGTGGGATGGGGACAGCAGTGGGGGGGGGGGGGGAAGGAGTTAATGGAGACGATGGGGTCCGGTTTGGGGGGGATTCAATGTGGGGGGGGGTGGGGCTATGGGGGCAGATTTGGGGCTATGGGGCACAATTTGGGTCCAACCCCCCCCCCACACCCCCCCCCCTTCCCGCAGGTGAACGAGTGCGTGGTGGGCACCGCCCACGCCAACAGGAAGTAGCCCCCACCCCACGAGACACTTCCGGCCCCCGTCCTGTGTTTGTAATCCCATCGCTAATAAAGAAACCCCTCCGCCCGAAGCTGATTGGCTGCGAGCGTCACGTGGGCGAGGGGAAAAAATGGCTGCGCCCACCGGGGTAGCGGCTGCGCTGTACGGCAACATGGCGGCGCCCAACGGTGCGGGCGCACTTCCGGCTCTAGGGGGCTTTCCGTCCCTTAAAGGCGCAGCGTCCCCAAAACCCCATTTTAATAATTACAATAATAATAAAAAAAAAAAGAGTTAATTTTAGCGGCGCTTCCTGGAACCGAGCGCTTCGTTTTGACCCCGCTTCGTGTTTAATTGAAGAAGCGGAGGTCCCTGCCCAAATTACGCGATAATTTTGTCACTTCAATGCCCGTTCTTCGCAGGGGCGAGGGGCAGAAATCCCGGGGGGGGGGCGGGGAAAAGGGGAGGGGCGGGATGCGGTCGCGGCTCCGCTCCCCCCCCGCCGCGCCCCCCATTGTGGGCGGCCGCACACGGAACGTTTGGGGCGGGAGCATTCATCGCTGCCGATCCCTCCGCCGTCAGTGTGGGCGCAGTGACCGCCGCCCGCGATGCTGAACCTGCGGAGGGGGGAGTGGGGGGCACTCAGAGGGGCGAGGGGTCCTCCTCCCCCCCCCCTCCCCCCCCGGACCTACGCGTTATTGAAGAGAGACCCATTGGACCACATCCACGGCCCCGCGCGATCCCTGCGCAGCCCGAGCCAGTAGTGCACGGAGCCCCCATAGCGCAGCAGAAACCCCTACGGGAGAGGAACCGCCGTGGGGCGCGGACCCCCGACCCCCTTCCCCAGCATCCCCCCCACCCCCCCCCTCCCCACTCTCACCAGTTCGTGGGTGCTCTCCACGGCGGCCAATCGCGCCCCGCGGGACCGACAGAAGCGCTGAGCGCCGTCCCAGTCCGCCGGGTCCTCCACGAAGTAGAAGCACTGCGTCCCGACCCCGACCCCATCGCGGGGGCAGCCGGGGCTGGGGGAGGCGGCCGTGGGGCAGAGGGGGCACGAGGGGCGTTTCTGGGCTGGAGGAGCCCCCCCCCACCCCCCCGATGAGCGCTCTGCCCCATAACATCGCGGGGTGGAAGGGGTCTCCCCCCCCCCCCCCCCCCCAAACCCCACCCACGGGGGGGTCCCCCGCGCCCCCACGCGTACCCGCGAGGGAAATGACGGCGATGAGCAGCGCTGCCACGAGCACCGTGCCCGCGATGGGGACCAGTTTATCCTTAATGCATTTCAGGCTGAAATCTGAGGAGGAAGCGATGCCCCGGGCAGGGGAGGGGGGGGTGGGAGGGGTGGGGGGGTTAGGGTTAGGTCAGCAAGACCTCATCCTAACCCCGACTGTAATCCTGACCCTGACGGACAGCCCTGACCCATAACCTTAACCTCTGACCCTCACCCCTAACCCTAAAACCCCCTAAACCCCAACAACTTTGACCCCTTGAGAGCCCTTACCCTCATCCCTAAGCCATCACCCCAAGCCCTGACCCTAACACCCGTGACCCTGATTACCCTGACCCCGGAGGAGCACCCACCGCCCCCCATTCCCCATCGATTTCCCCCCCCCCCCCCCCTCCCCCCCACTCCACGCTGCGCACTCGTGTCCTTGGCTCCGCGGTGCGGATCCATCGCGGCAGAAATTGGGGTCGGGTGTCCTCCGTGGCCCCAAAAGAAACTGAAGAGGTTCACAATGGGGCGGGGGGGGGAAACCCGACGGCAATAAAACAGCGAACAAACGCTGCTCTGAGCGGTGTGGGAGGGGAATGTGCCGGCTCAGGGGCACCGCGGGCACCGGGAGCTGCGGACGGCCCCAAACGGCCCCAAACAACGGCCCCAAACGGCCCCGACATTGGGGGAAACGTCAGCGCTGTCCCCGCGGGCATTCCCCCCATAGTTCGCCCCAAATGTGCCACATTTCCCCCCTCTGTGCCATATTTCACCCAATTCGGCCTCAGAAATGGCCGCCCCTCCCACCCGCGGGGAGAACTACAACTCCCATCATCCCCTTCGCGAGGGGGCGGAAGCGGAGCAGCGCGCACGCGCGCTCCCCGGAAGAGGAGGCGGGATTTCCGCCATTTTGCGGCGTTCCTTCAGCGCCGGGAGAGGTTTCCTTCGGCTCTTAAAGGGGGCACGGCGCCGGTGGGGTCCCACTCGCGGAGCGGAGGAGAGGAGCGCGGTGGCGGAGGTCGATCTGTGGGGCGCGGAGTGGGGCGGGGGGGAATGGGGTGGGGGAGAGAGCGCGGGGTTCGGCTCTTCGCCCTCTGCGCTGCGCCGCGCCGCCCACAACCGCGGGGCTGCTTTAAGGGAAGAGGGTGCGGCGGGAGGCGGGGCTAACGGGAAGGGGGCGGGGCTAACCGAGCGGAGGTGCCAGAAAGGGGCGTGGTCATAGAGCGGGCGGGGCTAAGGCGAGACGTGGGCGGAGCTAGCGCGGAGAGGGGCGGAGTCAGGGAGGGGCCGGGCAATGGAAAAAGGTGCGGTGGGGGAAAGGGGCGGGGCTAAAGCGTTGGGGGCGGGGCCAATGGGGCACGTGGACAATGTGGAGGGGGGGACCCCGCGTCCCCATCTCCCCCCACGTCCCCATCTCTTTTCCTCTTGCCCCACCCCCACACGTCCCCTCCCCCCACAGACCCCCCCCCCCCCCCCCCCTCCCATGGACCCATCCCGACCCCACGATGGCGACCGCCGCCGGAAGCGCCGTGAGTTGGACGCGCGCCGCAGTAAATGCCGCATCCGCCTGGGGGGGCACCTGGAGCAGTGGTGCCGCCTGAAGGAGCAGCTCGGCTTCGCCCTGCACTCCCAATTGGCCAAATTCCTCCTCGACAGGTCGGCCGACCCCCCCTCCCCCCATCCCCTCCCCCCCCCCCTGAATCCACCATCCCCTCCCCCCCCGCTCACGGCTCCTCCTGCTGCAGGTACAGCTCGCAGGGCTGCGTGCTCAGCGCAGGTGGGTGCTCGGGGACCCCGTGGGTTTGGCTGTTTTGGGACCCGAAACGCATCTGCAGGGAGGGTGCCCACTGGAGGATGTGCTTTGGGGGGAGGGGCGGCGTGGCGCCCCATAGGGCGGGGGCTGCTCCATGGCCACGTGGGGTGCTTGGAGATGGGGGGTGGATGGGGACATTGAGTGGTTGGGGGACAGTGGGTGGATGGAGATGTGGGGTGGATGGGGGACATGGGGGGGCTGGAGATGTGGGGTGGATGGGGGACATGGGGGGGCAGGAGATGTGGGGTGGATGGGGGACAGTGGGTGGATGGAGATGTGGGGTGGATGGGGGACATGGGGGGGCTGGAGATGTGGGGTGGATGGGGGACATGGGGGGCAGGAGATGTGGGGTGGATGGGGGACATTGGGTCCTTGGAGATGTGGGGTTGTTTGGGACAATGGGACATGGGTTGGTTGGAGATGTGGGGTGGATGGGGGACATGGGGTGGCTGGAGATGTGGGGTGGATGGGGGACACTGGTTCTTTGGGGGCAGTGGTTGCTTGGAGGCGTTGGTTGTCTGGGGACGTTGGTGCCCCCGTCCTCGTTTTGGGGTCAGGGTGTGGTTTTGGGTGTTTCTACCCCAAACATGTTTTTATGGTGAAGATTCCTTTGGGGGAGCAGTGGGGTGGGGGCACGCAGGGGGTCTTCACCCCACATATCCCACAGGGAGTGCTGCCCCACGGCCAAGCGTTGGTTGGTTGGGCCCGGTGCTCCCCACGGACTCTTTCCGTGCCCCGAACTCACAAATCCCAACGGGGGCAGCTGCTCTTCCCCCCAAATTCCTCCTTTTGGTCCCCCAACGCAGCACCGCAGCCCCCAGACCCCCACCTCCTCCACGCCGACGCCCTACAGCGCCTGGTCGCGTTATCCCACGGCCACAGCCGGGAGTGCGGCTTCGTCCCCGACGTGAAACCTCCGGCCCCGGGCAGCCCGGCCCCACTGGTGTGGGAGTGCGTGGCCGGACACCGCTTCTCCTGGGGCGTCCCCAACGCGGGCGATGCCCCACAGAGCTGTGATGGGGCCGGGGGGGGTTCGGGGCGGGGGTCCCCAGCGGTCCCCGTCCGTCGGCGGTCGCTGCGGAGGACGGCGGCCGTCGTTGAGCCGATGGCGGAAGAGCCCAACGTTGGGAAGGACGACGCGGTTCGGTCGCCCGGTGGTGATGGTGGAGGTGAGTTTGGGGGGGGTAGGATCGTATCGTACCCCAGGTCCCGTGAGGGTCATCGGGGCCCCGCATCCCACTCCGTCCCAGTAGACACCGAATGCCACCCTCCTATTCGCTCACCTCCAGGACCTCATCCTTAACTCCTCTCCGCTGTTTCCCTACAGCTCAGATGGAGACAGAAAACACAGCTCCGGATCTCGAGAGGTGGGTGGTGGTCCCACGCCGGGGTCCCCTGAGCCCCAAGTTCCACCTGGACCCATAAGTTCCCCTAATTACCTCTGGGTCGTTTGGGCAGAGCTGACTGTGAGCGGTCCATTCCGGCGTCGGAGGAGAAAGCGGAGCCTCAGGAAGAGGAGGAGGGGGAGGAGGAGGAAGAGGAGGACTTTGCTGAGGAAGATGACCTCGCCTACGCCGACGATCTGCGTGATGAGAACTACCACCCATCTCAGGACAGGTGAGAAGTGCTTCGAGGCGCTCCAGCAGCATCCCAGCGGGGTCAAACACCCAACGGGGTCACCCATGGGGTCCAACCATGGCCAATAGGGTCAGTGATGTCCAATGGGGTCAACCGTGGGGTCCAACCATGGCCAATAGGGTCAGTGATGTCCAATGGGGTCAACCGTGGGGTCCAACCATGGCCAATAGGGTCAGTGATGTCCAATGGGGTCAACCATGGGGTCAACCATGGCCAACAGAGGCATCCAACCATGGCCAATAGGGTCAGCGATGTCCAATGGGGTCAACCACGTTCCATGGGGTCCAACCATAGCCAACAGAGGCATCCAACCATGGCCAATAGGGTCAGCGATGTCCAATGGGGTCAACCATGGGGTCCAACCGTGGCCAGTAGTGTCAACGATGCCCAATGGGGTCAACCACATCCCATGGGGTCAGCCATGCCCAACCAGATCCAAATAGGGTCAGCCCCATCCCGTGGCTCCCAGCCGTGCCCAACCACGTCCAACATTCAGTCCGCCCCACATCTTGTCTCCCCCAGCGACTCCGAACCGCAGCGACGACAGAGCCAACCCCACAGCCGTAAGAAACCCACGAAGGAGGAGCGGACCCCAAATGAGCAGAACCCGACTGACCCCAGCTCGGCGGAGGAGAAGTGTGGGGGACTCAGGTGAGCGGGGAAAGCTGCGGTGGCGAGGCCGGAGGAGGGGCTGTGCCATTGGGGACACCCCAAAAATGCTGCTGCTTTCTGGGCACATGGAAACCACGGCCAAACGTGTGAAGAAAGAGAGGAATGAGGTTCGACCCCGAGCTCTGGTGGGGTGACAGAGCCACGTGTCTGCGAAGGGAGGTGACAAAGAGCGCAGAGTGGAGATGGCATCGTGGTTTAAGGCTCTGCCATTGGTGCTGGAGCTCGGGAAGGGTCTGGCGTCGGTTGCAGTGGGGGGGGGAACCATCCTCGGTGTCCCCCAGGGCCGTGCATGCACTGCTGCTGCTTTGGGTGCTTCAGCCCACGGCACAGAGCCGATCCCAACCGCGGGGGGAGGGATGCGCCGAGCGCGGAGAGGGCGAAAGACCACCGGGACCACCTCTGCTATCGGGTGCTGGAGGACTCCCTTCCACTGCGAGCGACCGCAGAAATCCACGCTCAAATCCCTCCTCCCCCTGCGCGGGGATTGATGGTTCTGCACGGCCCCAAACTCGTCCCTCTGTCCCCTCCGTGCGTGGGGCAGCACCGCTCGGCCGCGTCCCCCCACGCGTGGCTGCGCTGCTCCGTCACCGTGGGCCGAAGGGCACCGCGCCCACGCAGCACTGCAGCACACACACACGGCTCCTCCGTGCTGGTTGGGGCTGAGCTCCAGCACCGCTCCGTCCCACCCGCGTGGGTTTGGCACAAAAACAGTGAAAACCACACCGCGTTTTCGCCGCACGGATCGTTCCGGGATCGCACTTGGTTTGCTGAGGATGGAAGGGACGGGTGAGTGCTCCCCCTGCACCGCTCTGCTCCGCCGGGTTCGGCTCCGAGCACCGTTCCCATCTCCTGCAGACGATCATCTCCTGCGTGGTGACACGGAGGAGGACGCCGTCCCACGGAGTCGCCCCCAAGTTCAGTGAGTGGACAATCCTCCTCTCCCTGTCCGTCGCTGTGGGGTTGGAGTGCAGTTTGGGGGTGGGAAGGTCGGGTTTAGGTCCGGGTTTAGGACCTCTGCGGACAGCAGAAGTGAAAGGAGAGGGGTTATTTTTTAAGTGTGGGATATCCTTGGTTCCTTTGGGATATCCTTGGCCGTTCCTTTGGGATATCCTTGGCCGTTCCTTTGGGATATCCTTGGCCGTTCCTTTGGGATATCCTTGGCTGTATCTTTGGGATATCCTTGGCTGCATCTTTGGGATATCCTTGGCTGCATCTTTGGGATATCCTTGGCTGCATCTTTGGGATATCCTTGGCTGCATCTTTGGGATATCCTTGGCCGTTCCTTTGGGATATCCTTGGCCGTTCCTTTGGGATATCCTTGGCTATATCTTTGGGATATCCTTGGCCGTTCCTTTGGGATATCCTTGGCTGCATCTCTGGGATATCCTTGGCTGCATCTCTGGGATATCCTTGGCCGTTCCTTTGGGATATCCTTGGCTGTTCCTTTGGGATATCCTTGGCTGCACCTTTGGGATATCCTTGGCCGTTCCTTTGGGATATCCTTGGCTGCACCTTTGGGATATCCTTGGTCGTTCCTTTGGGATATCCTTGGCTGCATCTTTGGGATATCCTTGGCCGTTCCTTTGGGATATCCTTGGCCGTTCCTTTGGGATATCCTTGGCCGTTCCTTTGGGATATCCTTGGCCGTTCCTTTGGGATATCCTTGGCCGTTCCTTTGGGATATCCTTGGCCGTTCCTTTGGGATATCCTTGGCTGTTCCTTTGGGATATCCTTGGCCATTCCTTTGGGATATCCTTGGCTGCATCTTTGGGATATCCTTGGCCGTTCCTTTGGGATATCCTTGGCCGTTCCTTTGGGATATCCTTGGCCGTTCCTTTGGGATATCCTTGGCTGCACCTTTGGGATATCCTTGGCTATATCTTTGGGATATCCTTGGCCGTTCCTTTGGGATATCCTTGGCTGTATCTTTGGGATATCCTTGGCTGCATCTCTGGGATATCCTAGGCTGTATCTCTGGGATACCCTTGGCTGTAGTTTTAGGATATCCTTGGCCGCATCTTTGGGATATCCTTGGCCATTCCTTTGGGATATCCTTGGCCATTCCTTTGGGATATCCTTGGCTGCATCTCTGGGATACCCTTGGCTGTACCTTTAGCTCCATAACACAAACGTGATTCAGCGCATCCATCTCTGATTGCAGGGCAGAAATCCCCACAACGCTGAGAAAACCCACAGAGCAGAACCCACCCCGATGGGAACCAGGACTGCACCACTTCCACAACCGTGTGAACCGCTTTGTAATGAGCAATAAAGGATGTGTGTGTGCTCGTAGTGCTCCGAAAGCTGCGTCTGTCCACAGCACCGTGGGGGGGAATAACAAAGGGCGTTTGCAAAGGGAACGGTGGAAGGATGGTTTGGTTGCGTCGCTCTTTTTGGGATCCGTCGCCTGTGGCTGCGATCCAACATCCTGGGAGCATCCCAGACCCAAAGATCCTGGACCCACGGCGCATCCGGGCTCTGTGCTCTTGGAAGCAGAGGGGACGAACCCAGCACAAAAGCCCTTCTTTTTTTTCCTATTGCAGCTGCAAGCAGCCAACGCGGCCGTGCGATGAGGACGTGGCCCAAATCGGCCCCAAAAGAATCAGGTACGGAGAGCCCCGCTGTGTTTCCTTCCATTAAACTTCTGATGGACGGAAGGGATGGGTCGGGAGGGACTGGAGCTCTCTCCCATCCTTTGCTTCCTCTGCTCACCCCGAAGTCCCATTCTCTCCCGCAGGAAAGCAGCAAAACGTGAAATCCTCCTGTGCGACTTCGAGGGCTGCGGGAAGATCTTCTCCAACCGGCAGTACCTGAACGTGAGCGGGGTGGGGGGGGGGGCTGTGGGGCCGGGACCCCCTTCCTGTGCACGTCGGGTTGAGCTGAGCACTCTGTCGGGGCCACCAAAGCACTGAACCGGGGCAGAATGGGCTCCTCTCCCCGAGCACACTGCTGTTCCTTTGGGATTGGGATGGAGCTGACTGCTTGGCTCGGCCACGCATCGCTTCACGTCCCACCTTGGGGTCCCAGGAGCAAAGCAGAGGGTGCTGAGGATCCCATAGGGCCTTCACGGCTCTCTTCTCCCCTCCCCCCCCCAAAAAAAAACGACAGCACCACAAGAAGTACCAACACGTCCACCAGAAGACCTTCACCTGCTCGGAGCCGAGCTGTGGCAAATCCTTCAACTTCAAGAAGCACCTCAAGGAGCACGAGAAGCTGCACAGCGGTGAGCAGCGTCCCTCCCTGCCCCCCCTTGCCCACCCCTCGCCAAGCACCGAGTTTCTTTCCAATCTGGAGGACTGTCTGCCTCTCATCCGTCCGTTTCCGTGCAGCCTGGCCCCTGAAATCAAGAATCTCAGCCCCTAAAACACATCCTGAAAGCATCCTGGCCTCTAAAGTCAAGAACTTCGGCCTCCAAATTACATCCTGAGAGCATCCTGGCCCCTAAAATACGTCCTGAGAGCATCCTGGCCCCTAAAATACGTCCTGAGAGCATCCTGGCCCCTAAAATATGTCCTGAGAGCATCCTGGCCCCTAAAACTAAGGGTTCTAGACCCCAAAACGCATCCTGAAAGCATCCTGGCCCCTAAAATCAAGGACTTCAGCCCCCAAATTACATCCTGAAATCAACCTGGCCCCTAAAATACGTCCTGAGAGCATCCTGGCTCCTGAAGTCAAGGATTCTGGCCCCTGAAGCACATCGTGAGCCCTACACCTCAGAGCTGTACGCCGACACACAGACCCTGAAGCGGTCCCCCCCCCCCCCCCCCCCCCGGAGCAGCCCCCGCCCCATTTTTCCCTCTGCCCCACAGACAAACGGGACTACATCTGCGAGTTCTGCGCCCGCTCCTTCCGCACCAGCAGCAATCTGATCATCCACCGGCGCATCCACACGGGAGAGAAACCCCTCCAGTGAGCACTGCTCCCCAAAACACGGCCGTGGTGCCCCCCCGAGACCCCCCACCCCACCCCGCTCTGCCCTTCCCCCCCCCCCAGGTGTGAGATCTGCGGCTTCACGTGCCGCCAGAAAGCCTCGCTCAACTGGCACATGAAGAAGCACGACGCCGACGCCTTCTACCAGTTCTCCTGCGACCTCTGCGGCAAGAAGTTCGAGAAGAAGGACAACGTCACCGCCCACAAGAGCAAGAGCCACCCCGAGGTGCCCCCCCAGGCCGCTCCATCCCCCCCCCCCGCGGCCCCGAGCGTGGGGGGGACCCCACAGATTGAGCTCCGGGGGGGGGATGCTCCGAGTGGGGCGGAGAAAGGCGATGGGCACCCACCTCCTGCTCACTGATGGGACCTGGGGGAAAGTCCGGCGCTGTCGGAGCGGAGGGAGGAGGGAGGAAACGTTCCTGGGGCCGCAATAAAGGGCGGTTTTGGATCGGGGTCCTCCTCGTCCTGAAGCTCTTCGTGGAGTTCCCTGCACAGAGCTCTATCGGGTGCAGAAGGAAAGGTTAAGCAGAAGGTGGGTGGGGGCTCACTGCCCCAATTAACTAACGAGGATTCATCGGGAGCTCCACCCCCAGCCCTGCGGACCCTCCTCCCCGCAATCCGGATCCTGCAGACCACCGAGGATCTGTGCATCCTGGGATGGGGGAGGGGAAAAAGAAAGATGGGTTTGAGGACCCATCAGCCAAACCAGCACAGCTCTGCCCGGCGGAGAGGAGGGGGCCGTGGTGGTTTTGTTCTTTTCGCACAGCAACTTTTATTTCCCCACTCAACAGAGGTAACAGGAAACAGACACGACATACGGCGGGGGTCACACGAGGGCGGGTCGCAAGCGCACGCAGCTCACACCTAAACCTGCGCTGCCCCTCTCCCCGTGGGGGGGACCGGAGCCCACCCCCATATCACAGCCCAGCAACGCTCTGCGCTAAGAGGAGGGGAAGGTTGTGGGGGGGGGGGTCTGCTCTCGGGGGGCAGCAAAATGCGGGCACGGCCCCTCCCCGAGGGAGGGAGAGCGGGGATGGGGGTGAGGGGATGCTGAGGAGGGTCCTGACGGTGTGGTGGGGGCTGGGGGCGGCAGCTCTCCTCCTCGCATAGGGCAGCTATGGGGTGAGGAAGCCCGTGCGTGGCTCCGCTCCTCCGCTTGCAGCCGACTTTGTGGGTACAAAAAGAAAGGGGTCGGCTGGGACAGGGGGTCAGGAGGGGAAACCGACTGCGTTGGGGGGGGACGGGGGGGGGGGACTCGAGCAGCCAGGGGTGTCCACCTTGAGGCTGACAGCCCAGGGGACACGAACTCCTAAAGGTGAGAACAAAGAAATCCCAAACCCTACAGCTGGAGGAGGACCTCGGTCGGGAAGCCAAGGACACGGGAGCGGGATGGGGAGGGGGCACGGGAGCGGGATGGGGAGGGGGCACGGGAGCGGGATGGGGAGGGGGCACGGGGAGCGGGCAGGTCAATTGCACAGGGAGAGCGAGGAGCCCACGTAGAAGAGCCAGAAGAAAGGGAAAATCTTTTCGGTGAAGGCGGCCGTGAAGGTGAAGATGGGAGCCATGTTATCGGCGTTGTAGAACGCCACCCACCCCCCCTCGTAGTCCAGGTACACCCCGATCTTCCGGGGTCTCTCGCACAGGGACAGGGGCGTCTCCGGGGAGGTGAAAGCCTGGTACTGATCCCAATTCTTCCCCTTCCAGTTCAGCCCCACCGCCCAGATCCCCTCCTCCGGGGCGAAATCGATCTTCTCCTTCCTCCGCACCGACTCGCGCGCCGCCCCCAGCACCCAGCTCTCCCCGTCGCCCACCTCCACCTCCCAGTAGTGCCTCCCTGCCACGAAACCCTCCGCTGCCAGCACGCAGAAGGAGTAATCGAATCGTTTGGGGTTGGCAGGAAGCTCCTGCGGGGCACTGCGCAGCCGCACGCTCCTCTTGTCCTCCGACAGCACCAGGTAGGGGTTGGCCGTGTCTGGGTCCAGAGAGAGGTCACCTGGAGGGGGGGGACAAAGACACTGAGGGCCACTGCACGGCCCTCTCCCCACTGCTTCTTCGTTTTAGGGGGCAGGATGCTTTCAGGATGGGATATAGGGACCAGAAGTCTGGGTTGTAGGGGCTGGGATGTGATTTAGGGACCAGAATGATATGCAGGATGTGATTTAGGGACCAGAAATCTGGGTTGTAGGGGGCAGGTTGTGATTTAGGGACCAGAAATCTGGGTTGTAGGGGCTGGGATGTGATTTAGGGACCAGAACGATATGCAGGATGTGATTTAGGGACCAGAAATCTGGGTTGTAGGGGCTGGGATGTGATTTAGGGACCAGAACGATATGCAGGATGTGATTTAGGGACCAGAAATCTGGGTTGTAGGGGCTGGGGTGTGATTTAGGGACCAGAAATCTGGGTTGTAGGGGCTGGGATGTGATTTAGGGACCAGAAATCTGGGTTGTAGGGGCTGGGGTGTGATTTAGGGACCAGAATGATATGCAGGATGTGATTTAGGGACCAGAAATCTGGGTTGTAGGGGCTGGGGTGTGATTTAGGGACCAGAAATCTGGGTTGTAGGGGCTGGGGTGTGATTTAGGGACCAGAAATCTGGGTTGTAGGGGCTGGGGTGTGATTTAGGGACCAGAAATCTGGGTTGTAGGGGCTGGGGTGTGATTTAGGGACCAGAAATCTGGGTTGTAGGGGCTGGGGTGTGATTTAGGGACCAGAAATCTGGGTTGTAGGGGCTGGGGTGTGATTTAGGGACCAGAGGTCTGGGTTGTAGGGGCTGGGATGTGATTTAGGGACCAGAATGATATGCAGGATGTGATTTAGGGACCAGAAATCAGGGTTGTAGGGGCTGGGATGTGATTTAGGGACCAGAATGATATGCAGGATGTGATTTAGGGACCAGGATTCTGTGCTGTAAGGGCCAGGTTGTGATTTAGGGACCAGAAATCTGGGTTGTAGGGGCCAGGTTGTGATTTAGGGACCAGGATTCTGTGCTGTAGGGGCCAGGTTGTGATTTAGGGTCTACAGACAAATGAGAGATGGACAGAGCTCCGGACTGGAAAGGAATTGGCGTGGTCACATCTGCATGGGGAGCAGGTGAGGAGGGAGCAAACAGGAGAGGACCCAACAAGGGACGGATGCGGACAAATATTGGGATTTTCAATGGTTTGGGAGCAAAAGAGCTGCGTGGGAGGCAGGATTGGGCTCCTCTCTAATTTAGGGCAGAGGAACTCGGGCGTGCCAGCCCTGCCCCTGCTGCTGTCCCACTGGGCTCGCCCGAGATGTCTCCCAGAATAGAAATTTTGGTGTAGAAGTGACATTTTTAGCCACTGCTGAACGCCAGCAGAGGAGGAGCATCAGGAGCTTTGGGTTTGAGGGCTGCTCCCATCCTCCGGGGGAACGGGAGGAAAGGAGGGCTGTGAGATCTGCAACCAAGCACGGATCGGGAGCAGCAGGGTGTGCTGAGGACAGACTGATGCCCCATCCCCACCACGATGCCCCCAGGAAGTGGAAACTTTGGGTTTAGAAGTGGAAAAACGAAGGTTGACCCCCTCCAAAAAAAAAAACAGCCCTCACCTGTATCGTTCTCCAGCTCAAACCGAAGGTTCTCTGTGGGAATAGGAAAGAGAAATTCAGGTCTGGGGGCACCCAAACTGGACGAGCTGGGCTCTGGGGGCACCCAAACTGGACGAGCTGGGCTCTGGGGGCACCCAAACTGGACGAGCTGGGCTCTGGGGGCACCCAAACTGGACGAGCTGGGCTCTGGGGGCACCCAAACTGGACGAGCTGGGCTCTGGGGCACCCAAACTGGACGAGCTGGGGCTCTGGGGGCACCCAAACTGGACGAGCTGGGCCCTGGGGGCACCCAAACTGGACGAGCTGGGCCCTGGGGGCACCCAAACTGGACGAGCTGGGCTCTGGGGCACCCAAACTGGACGAGCTGGGGCTCTGGGGGCACCCAAACTGGACGAGCTGGGCTCTGGGGACACCCAAACTGGACGAGCTGGGGCTCTGGGGGCCCCCAAACTGGACGAGCTAAGGTCTGGGTGCCCCCAAACTGGACGAGCTGGGGTCTGGGGGCACCCAAACTGGACGAGCTGGGGTCTGGGGGCACCCAAACTGGACGAGCTGAAGCTCTGGGGCGCCCAAACTGGACGAGCTGGGCTCTGGGGGCACCCAAACTGGATGAGCTGGGCTCTGGGGGCACCCAAACTGGACGAGCTGGGCTCTGGGGGCACCCAAACTGGACGAGCTGGGGCTCTGGGGCACCCAAACTGGACGAGCTGGGCTCTGGGGCACCCAAACTGGACGAGCTGGGCTCTGGGGGCCCCCAAACTGGACGAGCTAAGGTCTGGGTGCCCCCAAACTGGACGAGCTGGGGTCTGGGGGCACCCAAACTGGACGAGCTGGGGTCTGGGGGCACCCAAACTGGACGAGCTGAAGCTCTGGGGCGCCCAAACTGGACGAGCTGGGCTCTGGGGGCACCCAAACTGGATGAGCTGGGCTCTGGGGGCACCCAAACTGGACGAGCTGGGCTCTGGGGGCACCCAAACTGGACGAGCTGGGCTCTGGGGGCACCCAAACTGGACGAGCTGAAGCTCTGGGGCACCCAAACTGGACGAGCTGGGCTCTGGGGGCACCCAAACTGGACGAGCTGGGCTCTGGGGGCCCCCAAACTGGACGAGCTGGGCTCTGGGGGCACCCAAACTGGAGGGCTTTCCAGCACTCACCCTTGAACTCCAGCAGGACTTCCTTCAGCACTGCACTCTTCTGGGAGAAGCTCTTCAGTTTCTTCTCCAGCTCGGCGAAGCCGGCCTCTGGCTTGCAGAACATCCAGCTCTCAAAGCTGGGGAGGAGAAAGCAGCGTTAGGATCGTCCTCTGGAACAAACCCAGCACACAGGGAAGGAATCCACCCCGCTCTGGGGCCGATTATTCCCTCCTCTGTGTCTTCCCCCCCCCCCCACTCCAGGACGAGCCTCCCAGTGAACCCAGTAAGGTCCCAGTTTGCTCACCTGCTTCCAGCCGTGGTGAGAGCCTGCAGAGAGGAAAAGCAGCATCCGTTAGTGCCCAAATCCCCCAAATTCCCCCCAGAAGTACTGAGGGGAGCAGCTCCCAGCTCAGTTCTTAGCAGCAGGATTTGGGTTTGTGGCTATTTCTTATTTCCAGGGTGGGAAAAACGGAATCCGTTACGTTTTTTCATTCAAAGGAATCAATAAAACAAAACTGATGATTGCCATCGAGCTGCCAGGACTGCGAGATTTTAAACAGAGAGAAAAACGGATGGCTGCCACGAAGGCTGTGAGGTTCAGGGCTCAGCGTGACAGTGCTTTGGGATAAATGCTTCGGGTGCTTCTCAGGCCCTGGCACCCACAGGGGACAAAGAGCTCTGTGCTTCAGGGTCGTTTTATCCCCAAAGCTGTGCTGAATTCGGGGGGGGGGGGGGGGGGGAAACCCAGCAGCAGCCCTGCAGCCAGTCCTGCTCCCAGTGTGGAGTTAACAGATCCCAGTACCACGGGAACTGGGAGGGGCTCTGGGAACCATCAGCCCACCCCCCGCTGGAAGCAGGACAGGACACGGCCCCACTCTCACCTGCCCGGCCGCGTTCCCGGGGCCGTTCTCCCCCCCGTGCTCCCCCAGCAGCTTGTCCAGCTGGGCTATCTCCTCCAAGAGCCTCGAGACGCTCTCATCTCTCCTCTTCACGATGTCCCTGTCCAGTTCCTCGAGGCGGGACAGCAGGAGCTGCTCCTTCTCCTCCAGGAAGCCCCGCAGCTCCTTGCACTCGGCCACGATTTTCTGCCTCTCCACTTCAGTCTGCTTCTGTTGAGGTTCAGAGGGGAGGGACGCGTGAGATCGTGGACGGGGGGGGTTGGGGGAGGGCTGGAAGGTGTAAGGGGGGGACTCTGTCCCCCTGCACTCACCAGAAGGTCCTCGCTCTGCCTCTCCCTCTCAGCTTTCGCCTCTTCACGGCCTTTCCTCAGGGAGCTCAGGTGCTCCTGGGGCACCTCCTGGAAGCAGAAGGCATTTAGGATGAGGAACACAGAAGAAAGGGACGCTGGGGGGTGACCTCCCAGAACAGCTAAGCATCATCACAGCAAGAAGACACCATCAACCCAGGGAGGGTGCAGAGCCCTGCGTCCCTGTTACCCCCAAAAACCCTCAGCTCGGGGCGTAAGAGGGGCAAAACCCATCCCCTAAAAGCTGAGCAGTTCGGTGCTGGGTGTAGGAAAACAGGGAAACGAAAGCAGCGAACCCGGTGCCAGAAGGGGCTGCGCAGAGACACCACGCCAAGCTCCTAAGTTCGTTAAGGGCTCCTTGCAATTAAACCGAAGCGCCCGGGCTCCCTTCTGACACCTGACCTCAGAGGAGGAAGCTGCTGGAAACCACGAGCAGAGGAGGACGGCACAGCACATCTTTTAGGGATCTGAACACAGAGCCCCCGCCCCACGATGGGGGGGGGGGGTTGAAGAGGAGGAATTTGGGGGCATGGGAGTGAGGGTGAGCAGCAGCTCCCCCTTATTGGAGCGTGGGGTTCCCTCACTGCACTGCGGAAAGGGGGCTCCCCCACCGGATCCCCCCCACCCCTTATTGGGCCACTACCAGGGGTTGGGAGAGGGGGGGCTCCTATACCTCACCCCCACCCCATACTGCACCCGAGAGAGGGGGTGCTCCCCTCCCCCACAATACTCCCCCCTCTTTTATAAACCCACCGGGATGGGGGGGGGGGGGGATCTCCCTACCACGCACCCCCACGGGACCCCAACCACACCCCGCAGCTGCACCCCTCAACGCCCCGCTCCGCTCACCCCCCAAATCCCCGAGGAAGGGCTGTGGGTCCCGACAGCCCCACTTCCACCCCTCCCCTCCCCCCTCCCCGCTCACCTCCGCCGCGTGGGCCGCCTCCTCGGCGGGCAGCACGGTGTGGCTGCGGTGCTCCCGGGACAGGTGGCACACGACGCACACCGCTCTCCGGTCCTGAACGCAGAACAGCCGCAGCGGTTCCCCGTGACGGGGGCACCGGGGAGGGCCCGGCGGAGCCGGAGGAGCGGCGGCGGGGAGAGGCGGAGCGGGGGCGGGAGGGCCCGGGGGGGGATCGGCGGGGCCGGGGGGCAGCCCGAGCTGGCGGACGATGTGGACGATGTTCCCGAGGGAGCGGTTGGGGCGGAAGAGGCGCTGCGGGACGGGCTCGCGGCACTGCGGGCAGCAGAGCCGCCGCGCGGAGTCCTCCCAGCACTGCGTCACGCAGGCCCGGCAGAAATTATGGCCGCATTCCGCCACCAGCACCGGGTCGGTGAAGTACTCCAGGCAAACCGGGCAGGTGAGCTCGTCCTGCAGGCTCCGCGCCGCGCTGCACGGGGCGGGCGGCACGGCGGGCGGGGCGGGCGGGGCCTCCATCGCCGCTCGGAGCTCCGCGGAGAGATCCGCACCGCTCCGCGCCGCCGCTCCGACTGACGGGGCCGGAAGGGGCGGGGCTACGCCTGCGCGGTGGGAAGCGGGAGTCTGCGCCTGCGCGGTGCGGGGAGGGGGAGGAGCCGCGCGCGCGCGTCGTGCCTCAGCACGTGTGGGAGGGGGAGTGCGCATGCGTGGGGCGTGGGAGCGGTGGGCGGGGCTGGGAGTGCGCATGCGCAGTGCCATCCTTTTGGAGGGGCGTGGGGTGGGGGGAGTATGGGGCTGTATTGGGGTGCGTGGGTCCTCGTGGGAGAGCGGGACGTGGGGTGGTCGTTCGTCGTGGGAAGGGGGTTGCACGTCTCCTTTTCTAGGGTGCGTGGTTCCTCCTGGAGTCATTAAGCGTGGAAAAGACCTCAGTGGTCGTTGCGTCCGTGTGTCGCCCCATCCGTTCAGGGTGGGAACGCAACCTCCGCGATCACGAGTGGGTGGGAATGGGTCCCTTTCTGCCCTGGCTCTGCTCGCCTCGCACTTGGCGGCTGTTTCCGTGTAAAAAGCGCCGAGTACTGCAGTGCTGGAGGAGATCCTTGCGGGGGGACCCCAAATTCACGGAGGAATGCCCCATTCCGTCCCCAAAATCTCTCGTTCCTCCGTGGGGGAGGAGTGCGAGGCACGTGGGGGGGCGTGCGAGGCACGTGGGGGGTGTCACACCGCAGTTCCCATCGATTTCCCCGCTTCTCTTTAATTTTTTCCTCGCTCTCTCCGCTGACGTTTGCTCTGCGGAGGGGACACGCGTGGGAGAAGTCACTCTCGGGCGGAATTTGGGGCGAAAAACAGCGAATTCGGGATCCGCGGGGGAGCAGCGCCGCGGAGGGGCGGTGCCCGCTTCCAAAATGGCGGCTCCGGCTTCAAGCAACGCACGGGGAGACGATGTCCCCCTCCCCCCCCTCGCCCCCCACCACCGCGAAGCGTTTGGGGCGAGTGGGGCGAGATGGTCGCTGCCTCCCCACGCCGCGAGGACAGCCGGGCTCAAGATGGCCTCGGGAGGATGAAGCCGCGGCGTCCATCTTGGGTCAGGGCAGCCCGTAGCGATGCGGGATGCGAGGGCTCCGCCAGACCTTGGGGGGGTGGGGGGGGGTCATTTTTGGTACATTTTCAGACCCTCAAAACCCTCCGAGGGCTCTTAAATGCATCTGCCGTGCACTCCCGACTGCCTGCTACGCGGGGAGCTGTCCCCACGGTCTGAAAAAAATCCCATTTCCACCCCAAAAGTGCCCCTCCTCCGTGGGATCAGTGCCCCTCCGTCCGCGCCCGAGAAAACGCCCTAAAAATCCCCACGTCCACATTTCGGATGCTTTTCGTGGCCCCAAAGCGACCGCACGACGGCTTTGCCACCCCCAAAAAGTGCAAAAAGGTTCTTTTGGAGCCATTTTTTACCCCCCCTTCCCGCCCCTACAGCCGCCAGAGGGCCGCGGTGATGAGCGGAGCTCTTTTCTCCTCCTTTTCCCTTTTCCAATCCCCCCCTCCTCCATCACTCCCTCTTTCTCTTTAATTTAACCCTTCCATTTCCTGCTCTGCCGGACGGGTCGGACCCCTCACGAGGACCTCTGCCCCTCTGCGCCGCGTTTTGGGGCGAAAAAGGCGGATTTGGGGTTTTTTTTTTCCTCCCAACATCCAAATGGGGCTCCTCTAGGATCTGCCCCCAGCACCTCCCGCACGGCACGGCGCAGGTAATGGGGTCCTCGGTCCGAAAAGTGCGGCCCCATCCCCGTCCCCTTCCCTTCCTCCCCCTCTACGCCACCATCTCCTCTCTCCGTCCCCGCGAAAAACCCCAAAACCCGACAAAAAAAATCCGTCCCCGTTGTTCTTCTGCCCCTCTGCCCGTCCTTCCCCCTTGAAAAACCCCAAACCCGACAGAGAAAGCCATCCCCGTTGTCCTTCCCCCTTTAAAAACCCCAAACCCGACAGAAAAATCCGTCCCCGTTGTTCTTCTGCCCCTCTGCCCGTCCTTCCCCCTTGAAAAACCCCAAATCCCGACAGAGAAAGCCATCCCCGCTGTCCTTCCCCCTTGAAAAACCCCAATCCCGACAGAAAAATCCATCCCCGCTGTCCTTTCCCCTTTAAAAACCCCAATCCCGACAGAAAAATCCATCCCCGCTGTCCTTTCCCCTTTAAAAGCCCCAAATCCCGACCCCAAAAAGCCCTGTGTCCCTCCTTCCCATTGTTCTGCTTTATGGGGTGGGCTCCCGGTGGGGACGATCCCCCTTTGGTCGCTTCGATTCGGGCAGGAAAATGAGGGAAGAGGGGATGAATGGCAAAGGAGCAAAAACATCACCGGGATCGGTGTCCTGAGCCCGAAATCGCCCCTTTTGTCCCCAAATCGGTGAGTCCGGCCCCAAACCCTTTCCTGTCCCCGTACCGACCCCATGATTATTTATGCTCTTCGTGGGGTGTGGAGGGG
This sequence comes from Cyrtonyx montezumae, assembly GCF_038088225.1. Classification (NCBI taxonomy): domain Eukaryota; kingdom Metazoa; phylum Chordata; class Aves; order Galliformes; family Odontophoridae; genus Cyrtonyx; species Cyrtonyx montezumae. The sequence goes on along the minus strand of NW_027072098.1, from coordinate 215,504 downwards.
AGGGGTAACGGTGGGATTTCTGCCCTTTGTGGGGTGGGGGGTGGGGGATAATGGTGGGATTTCTGCCCTTTGTGGGGGGTGGGATAATTGGGGGATTTCTGCCCTCTGTGGGGTGGGGGGTGGGGGATAATGGTGGGATTTCTGCCCTTTGTGGGGGGTGGGATAATGGTGGGATTTCTGCCCTTTGTGGGGTGGGGGGTTGGATAATTGGGGGATTTCTGCCCTTTTTTGGGTGGGGGGTGGGGGATAATGGTGGGATTTCTGCCCTTTGTGGGGGGTGGGATAATTGGGGGATTTCTGCCCTCTGTGGGGTGGGGGGTGGGATAATTGGGGGATTTCTGCCCTCTATGGGGTGGGGGGTGGGGATCTGGGGGCAATTTCTGGGGAGTTCGGGACACGAGACCCCTGGGATGGGGAAGGAGACCGTGGAGGAGCACACGGGGTCTGGGATGGCTGATTTGACCCTATTCCCAGATACACGGGGCGTGTCCCCCCCCCCCCCCCCGCTGTGGGGCACCATGGAGCCCTACGTGCTGCTGGACCCACGGCAGAGAGCGCTGTACCGGGACGTGATGCACGAGAGCTACGAGACGCTGATGTCCCTCGGTAACGCCGACCCCAAATCCTCCATTTCTCCCCCCCCCATCCCACGCTCCCAACCTTTGGGGTGCCCCATCTGGGGGGGAATCCCCCTGTACCCATCTCCATCTTTAGGGGACCCCTTCTCCCTCCCCCCCAATTTCGATTTGATTCCCTCAGGAAGGGAGCGAGGATCTCTCTGTTTTATCCGATGGGAAACGGGGTCCTCCCAGCTCTCCCCCTCCCAAATAATGGGGGACATTTGGGGTTTTGTGCTGAGTCTGATGCTCTGGATCCCCTTATCTGATGCAGTGGGGTCGGGGGGGGCTCCTGGGGAGGGGAGGGGGGGGGGGGCACAACCTCCTGACCCATCGTATTCCCCTCTCATTTTTTCTTTCCAGAATTCCCCATTTCCAAACCCACGGGGGACGACCCCCCAGCCCTGGATCTCCACGTCCCCAAAGACGCCCCACGGGGAGGTGAGCCCCACCCCGCCCCTCTGTCCCTGTGGGGTTTGGTCACACCCCATCGTTCCCATCCACCCCTCTCTCTGCCCCACAGACACCGGAGCGGCGCGGAAACCCACCCGAGAAGACCCCAAAGCCACCGGGGGGTCTTCCGCAACCCCCAAAAAAACCCACGGGAGTCCTCCACGCGGTCCTACGGAGCGGAGGAGCGGGGAAACGCCGCAGCACCGCCGACCCCAACCCCGCACCGCCTGCGGCCAATGCGGGAAGAGCTTCAGCCACCCGTCGGCGCTGGCGAAACACCAAAAGATCCACTCCGGCGACCGCCCCCACGAGTGTGGGGTCTGTGGGAAAGTTTTCGCGTGGAGCTCCCATCTGGAGCGGCACCGGCGCGTCCACACCGGGGAGAAACCCTTCCAGTGCGGGGAATGCGGGCGGGCGTTCGCGTGGAGCTCCCACCTCCACCGCCATAGGCGCACCCACGTGATGGTGGAGGAAGAGGAGGAGGAGGAGGAGGGGGAGGATGGAGACCTCCCTCCTCCACCCCGAAAGTGCGCTGAGTGTGGGAAGAGGCTCAACCCCCAGACGGACCCGCAGCGCTTCGAGCATAAGGGGATGCAGACGTCGCCAACGGGGGGCGAGGATGGACCCCCGCCCACCCCAACGTCACCGGTTGGGGCCGGCCCCTCCGTCACCCCAAATTTCCCGTCTGAGGGTGTGCCCTCCGTCACCCCAATGCCATCAACTGGGGGTGAAGATGAGCCCTCCATTGCCCCCAAACCAACTGGGGGTGAGGACGAGCCCTCCACCACCCCAACCCCGACGTGTGCTGAGGATGGGCCCCCCATCTCCCCCTCCCCACGTGAACGGCGCAGCACGTCCACCCCACAGAGCTCCGAACCGCTCCCACCCCGCTGCTCCCACCCCACGGAGCGGCCCCACGCGCGTCCCGCCCGCAAACGTCGCTCCCAACGGAGCTCAGCGTCGACCGGGAAGGGCTTCGGGGCCGTCTCCGCGCCCCACCCGTGTCACGACTGCGGCGAAACCTTCAGGACCTCGACCCGTTTGGAGCGGCACCGGCGGCTCCACCGCGGGGAGAACCGCTTCGAGTGCGGGCTGTGCGGGAAGGGCTTCGCCTGGAGCTCCCACTACGACCGGCACCGGCTCACCCATACGGGAGAGAAACCCTATTCCTGCGCCCACTGCGGGAAACGCTTCGGGCGCAGCTCCCACCGCAACCGACACCAGCGTGGACACGCTGAGCAGCGTCCCGGCTGCCCCCAACCCGAGTGGGGCACGCCGTGTCGGGTGGGGGCACGCCGTCCTCCTTCCCCGCAGCCTTCCTCCCCTGCCCCGTGAGAGCCTCGGGCGCCGCTGCCGCCCCACAGATCCCGGGGTGGGGAGGGGGGTCCGGTGTCTTTGGGGATGGCCTGCCGTGGGGGGATGGTTTGTTGCCCCCCGTGTTCCGTGATGGGTGTTGAGGGGATGTTTTGGGGTCAGGGTGGACGGGGGGGTGGGACTGGGGGGGGGGGGGGGGGTCACTGAGTATGGTGGGATTTCACCCCACAGCGGTCCCCATCCTCTGCCCCACAGCGCGGGGTTGGGTGCACGGGTTCACGTGGGGGAAGGGAGGAGGGTCGTGGGGATGAAACCCCCCCGGGGACCCCCCCAACACCGCCGGGTCGGGTTTGGGCTGACGGGGCTGTACTCCAATAAAGAATCCTTCACCAAAAAGACCCTTTTTTGTGCGTCTTTTTGTCCAATAACCCACAGTGGGGGCACAGCTCCCACCCTACAGGACGCGTCCCCACGCCCATCCCGCCGGACCCACGCGGGGGTCGGGGATACCACCCCAGGAACCCCAAATCCGGCGGCTGTGGGGCACAGCGCTCCTTTTATTCACCGCGCTTCCTTCTCCCCCCCCCCCATCTCCCCCCAAAGAGCCGCCCCGACGGCCGCACATCGCGGGGTTTTGGGGTTATCACCCCCTCCCCACGGCATCAGCATCCCGGCTGAGGGGGGGGGGGTCGTCCCCGTGCCCCCACCCATCCCGGCAGAGGAGGGGTCTCCGTGCCCCCACCCATCCCGGCAGGGGAGGGGTCTCCGTGCCCCACCCATCCCGGCAGAGGAGGGGTCTCCGTGCCCCACCCATCCCAGCAGGGGAGGGGTCTCCGTGCCCCCACCCGTCCCGGCAGGGGAGGGGTCTCCGTGCCCCCACCCATCCCGGCAGAGGAGGGGTCTCCGTGCCCCACCCACGCGGACCCGTGGACGGGCGCTCTGTCCCCAGAGCACCGCCGTGCGCGGTCCCCGCCCCGCACCCGGCCGTGCTCATCGTCACCGCCGCGGGCTCCGGTTGTCCCCGCAGCGCACCGGGGCCGCGTGGAGCGGTTCTTCCCACGCGGCCGTCTCCTCCACGGGGAACGAAGGCGCCCTGGGGCCGTGGGCGCGGCGGTGCTTGGCGAGGTGCGAGCCCTGGCTGAAGGCTTCCCCGCACTCCGGGCACTCGTAGGGCTTCTCCCCGGTGTGCACGCGGCGGTGCCGCTCCAGGTGGGACGCCCACGAGAAACCCTTCCCGCAGTCCCCGCACGTGAAGCTCTTGAGGGCGGCGTGCCCACGCCGGTGGGCGAGGAACAGCGGGGCGTCCTCGAAGCGCTTCCCGCAGTCCCCACACTTGTAGGGCCGATCGGGGGAGTGCGTCTTGCCGTGCTGCACGAGGTGCGCTTTCTGCGAGAAGCGCTCCCCGCACAGCCCGCACGGGAACGGCCGCTCCCCGGTGTGCACGCGGCGGTGCCGCTGCAGGTGGGATGCCCACGCGAAACCCTTCCCGCAGTCCCCGCAGCGGTGGCCGCGCTCGCTCCGGTGACGCCGCTGATGCCGCAGCAGCGCCGGAGCGGCGCGGAGCGCTTTCGCCCCCGCGTGGGTGCGGCGGTGCCGGGCGAGGTCGGAGCTTTGGGAGAAGCGTTTCCCGCACGCGGGGCAGCGGTGCGGCCGCTCCCCGTGGGCGCGGCGGTGCTTGGCGAGGTGCGAGCCCTGGCTGAAGGCTTCCCCGCACTCGGGGCACTCGTAGGGCTTCTCCCCGGTGTGCACGCGGCGGTGCCGCTCCAGGTGGGACGCCCAAACGAAGCCCTTCCCGCAGTCCCCGCAGCGATGCGGTTTTTCGGTCGCGCGGGGCGTGGGGAAACCCTTCGCGCAGCGGTGGGGACGGTCGGCGGAGTGGGTGCGGCGGTGCTGGAGGAGGTGGGAGCTTTGGCTGTAGGACTCCCCGCACTCGGGGCAGTTGTAGGGCCGCTCCCCGGTGTGCACGCGCCGGTGCCGCTCCAGGTGCGATGCCCACGGGAAGGATTTGCCGCAATCGGAGCAACCGAACGGGCGATCCCGGGACGGCTTCGAGCCCGTGGGTCTCGGGACCGGGGCGGCGTGGGGCGGCTGCGCGGCCCCGAGGGGGACGGCTCTGTCGGGACGCTTCGCTTTCCGTCTGCGCGACCCCGCGGATCGATCCCGCGCCGGGTTATGGGACGGGGGCAGCTGGGGCTCCTCCTCCTCCTCCTCCTCCTCCACCGCTTTGTCGTTCACCAAGCCCTGAGCTGCGGGAGATGGGGGGGGGGGGGATGGGTGAAAACGGGGCTGGGGTCAGCCCCCCAAAACTGCAGCGGGTGTGGCACCCGAGGGTCGGGAGGGTGGCAGGGGGGGGCCCCGCCGCAGCCCGGCCTTCCTCCTCCCCCCCCCCCCCCCCACGCCCCTTTCCTTACGGGGGGAAAAAGGAGGCAATGCGGGACGGCCGGGAGCTGCCGAAGGGGGAGGGGAGGGGGATTTGGGGTCGGCGTTACCGAGGGACATCAGCGTCTCGTAGCTCTCGTGCATCACGTCCCGGTACAGCGCTCTCTGCCGCGGGTCCAGCAGCACGTAGGGCTCCATGGCGGGCGGGGGGCGGCCCTAAAGCATCCCCCGCCGGGAAGGGAAATCCCTAAAAGGGGGGGGGGGGGGGAAATCGCCCCAAAATCGGGACCTCGAGTTATGGTTTCGTTTGCGTGTGTGTGCGTTTTGGGGGGCGTTTCTTCTCCGCCCCAGGATGAACCCCGACTCTGCTTTAGGGTCGGGACATGGGGGCGGGGGGGACCCCCCCACCAGCTGCGTTTTGGGGGAAAAACGCAACAAATCAAAGGGAAAGGGGGGGGGGGGGGGGGGGCTGAGAGGCGGCGGTCTCCCCGCAGCCGCGCATTTCCCACCCCCTCCCCCCGTTCTTCCCCCCATTTCCCCCCCCCAGTCCACATCCTGACCCCATTCCCCACCCCACGGAGTGGGGGAGGGGTGGGAGGGACGACCCCAGAGCCGAATGCGGCGCGTTAAAATCCCTCCCCCCCCCCCGCCCGTACCTGCAATTAAATCCATACGTCGGGAAAACGCATCCTATGGGGCGCGTGGGGGGAGGGGGACACACAGCGCATTCGGGGCGCGGATCCCCCCCCCCACGGAACCCACAATGGAGGTGAAGGCGGAGTCGCTCCGGAAGCTTTGCTGCGGGATCCGGGCGAAGGGAAACGCCGAGCCCTCCGGGTGAGCCCTCTAGAGGCGAGCCGACCCCACAGCCCCTTCCACTCCCCCGCGCGACCGCGGTCACGCTCCCCCCCCTCGCCCCCGAAACGTTTTTGGGGCGCTGGGTCTGGAAATCCCATTCCCTGCAGGCGGACATCCGTGGTTACTGCGGACAGAGGGGGGCAACGTGGGGACGGAGTGGGGAGCGTTGGGATATGGGGTTATCCGTAGGGAAAAAAGTGGGAATGCGGTGGGATATGGGGTCATTGCAGCCGTGGGGGGCGGTGTGGGATATGGGGTCATTGCAGCCGTGGGGGCGGTGTGGGATATGGGGTCATTGCAGCCGTGGGGGGCGGTGTGGGATATGGGGTCATTGCAGCCGTGGGGGCGGTGTGGGATATGGGGTCATTGCAGCCGTGGGGGCGGTGTGGGATATGGGGTCATTGCAGCCGTGGGGGCGGTGTGGGATATGGGGTCATTGCAGCCGTGGGGGCGGTGTGGGATATGGGGTCATTGCAGCCGTGGGGGCGGTGTGGGATATGGGGTCATTGCAGCCGTGGGGGCGGTGTGGGATATGGGGTCATTGCAGCCGTGGGGGGGCGGTGTGGGGGTCCCTATGGGGGTACAGGTGGGGACTGGGAGGGGTGCAGGAGGGACGGAGCTGCGGACAAAACATTTGGGGTTTCCACCTGGAAAACGGGACCCTGTTGCTGAGGAAACATATGGGGCCTTGGGTTTAGCCCTCGTCGCCCACCCAGGAACGCCTCAGCCCCACAAACTCACCTCCCCACGGTCTCGTCTCAGCGCAACAAAGCTCCCCCACCCCATAAGTACACCCCATGGCAAACGACCCCCCCTTACATTACCCCAAAAAGCAGCTGGGGGTAAAGCAAAACGCCTGGGGCTTCCCCGGGACACCCACCCTACACCAAAACCTTCGGGGTTCCCTATACCTCAGAGTTTGGGGTTCCCCAGACCCCTTCTCTGCTCCAACGAAGACCACCTCCTCTTCCTCTTCCCTCTCCTCCTCTTCCTCTCTTCTTCCTCCTCCTCCTCCTCCTCATTTTCTCCCCCTCTCCTATTGGCCGCGCCTTGATTGCCCCACAAAACCCCACCCCCATCCACGAGGGTTAATGAGTGAGGATGAGGAGGGCGCAAACCCACGCGTGTCAGGATGGCCGAGTGGTCTAAGGCGCCAGACTCAAGGCAGCTCCTTCCCCGTGGGGATTTCTGGTCTCCGTATGGAGGCGTGGGTTCAAATCCCACTCCTGACACCCCTCTTTTGTTTTTTCTTCCCCACTCCGACCCTTTTTGAGCCGTTTAAGGAGCCCCGATTTGGGGAAAAAGACGCATCCCCCCCCCCTATAAATATATATATAAAACCCTATTGCAAAGTGCACCCACGCGTGGGGCGCAGAGGGCACAGCGGGGACACACTGACCCCACGGGGGCCGCGCAGAGCCCCGCCCGTGGGTGAATCCCCCCCTCCCCCGTGGGAGAAGGAATCCCCACGATGGGGTCACGCGTGGGACCCCCCGGAGCACCGCAGGCAGCCGCTCCCTGGTGGTCTAGTGGTTAGGATTCGGCGCTCTCACCGCCGCGGCCCGGGTTCGATTCCCGGTCAGGGAAAGTCTTTTCCCCGCGAATTTTCACCCAAAATCTTTTCTTTATTTCGTCTCTTTTCTCTTTTCATCTTCTAAACGGATTAAATCCCACCCGAGGCGAAATAATTAATGGAAAGAAACCCACGGAGACCACAGAAACGCTGCAGGCTCTGCATTCACTGCAACGCTGTGGTGCTATTTTTGACGGGGGGGGGTTTGGGGGACCCCTTTTTCTGCCCCTCTTTGGGTTTTCGCTTCGCTTTCCCGCCGAACTTCGCCCTCACGGTGTGGGGTCTCCTGCTTTGAGTCTCCCCCCCCTCCTGCTCTGGGCTCCCCCCCTTTGCCGGGGTCTCCTTCCCTCTCGGGGTCTTCCTTCCCCCCCACAGACACAGCTCCGTTTTCCAGACCCCCAAAATCCAACGAGATTCTCTGCCCCCCCCTTATGCAAATTCGCATGCAAATGAGCAGCCCTCCGGTCGGCCAAAGGAGCAATACCCCCCACCCCATCACAACGCTCAGTGGGGTTTCTGGGGGTCCCCCAGTGCCCCCCGCTCCTTTGGGTCCGCCGTGCAATTAACCCAAACTCCACCTATGGGGGAAATCGGCCCCACGGGAGAGTTTGGGGTGAGGAGGAAACTGAAGCGGAGCAAATCCTTCGGGTTGGGACGGATGTCCTCATCTGCACTCAGCAGCAAAGCCGGGTCTGTCACCCCGAGCATTAACGATGACATTACTTCGTTAACGCGTCCGCCCGTGGCCAAATCGGCTCCAAAGGGGCCGAGCCTATTTTCATCACCGAGATCGCTCCTTAATTACTGCCACAGCCCAAGCAGACCTGGCGAAGGGCTGATTAACATAATTGATTGTCCGCTAATGACACCGCGGAACAATGGGAACGAGAAGAAAACCCCCGAGTGTAAAATACTGAGGTTTTGTTCGCAGCATTCGCATGACCTCAACCCAAAGAGCCGCAGCGCTGCGACGGTAACCCGACCCCTGTTCTCATTTATCCCAATTAATCCAAATTCATTTGCCCTTCCAGTTGATCAGTGTGTATTCTAAGTCATCCTAGTTCATCCTAAGTCATCCTAAGTCATCCTAAATCATCCTAAGTCATCCTAGTTCATCCTAAGTCATCCTAAATCATCCTAAGTCATCGTAACTCATCTCAATTCACCCAAATCCATTCGAATTCATCCTAACTCATCCAAATTCACCCAAACTCGCTCAAGCTCCCCCAAATTCCCCAAGTTCCCCCCAATTCCCCCAAGTTCCCCCAAGTTCCCCCCAATTCCCCCTTCTTTTTCATCCAAAGTCACCCAGTTTCACCCAAAGTCATCCCAATTCACTCAAGTTCCCCCCAGTTCCCCCTTCTTTTTCACGCAGGCCCACCCCACGCGCCCACACCTACGCCCCCCATGGATCCCCCCACCTCTTGTGGACGTCGCGTGGACCTCCTGCCCCAGAGCTACGATGGGGCCGTGACGAAACAAAACCATTCCCACTTTTATTTTTCTTGAACAGATTTTCCCCACTTCTTTTTTTGATTGATCCCTCACCGCGAAGAGCTCTGAGCAGTGCTGGGGGGGAGGGAAGCCCCCCCGTGCCCCCCCGATGCTGCAGTGCCCCGAGCAGACCCTCACCCCCACCCCACATTTGAGTGTTGCAATGAGTTTCAGGTGGAAACCAAAACCCTTCCAGGAACCCTGAAGGAAGCAGCAGCAGAAGGAGCACGGGAAGAACTGGTTCTGTAATTAAAGCTGGCTTATGCCCGGACAATAAAGCCATCACCGGAGACGGATTGCGGAGCGACTTGTGACGACACGTGCTGATCTCTCCCCTGTCCAAACAAACCGCCCTGCGTGGATCTGTCCGGTCCTGCGTGGGTTCCTCCGTGCCGTCCCGAAGCGCTCGGGCTTCTGTTGAGGATGCTGAGGGATCGAGCTGCAGGGAAACCAAACGTTAGGACAAAATCAACGGCGGTTGGCACGGATACGGAGGCGTGGGTTTGGGTTTGACATCGGGGAGAGGCAAAGGGGTTTGGTTGAACGGGGGCTGAGGTCCACGAGGCAGCAAGAAATGGGGAGGGGGGACTCACACCGCGCTCCGAGTTTCCCCTACATGCAGTTATCCGCGGGCACCCACCAACTGGTTTTAATGGGAACAGGAGGGGAGCGTGGGCAGCGTGCTGGGGAGCAGGACGTGCCCCATGAGCAGCCCAAGAAGAGCTCTCATCATCCATTGCACTGCGGGGAAAACCCACACCCTGGCTTCTTCCAGGAAAACCCGTTGTGAAACCCGCGTGGTTACGTGACCCCGACTGCCAGCACCGGGAGACGCCCCACCGAAGTGGGGGGACGGAGGGGGCTGGAGGCCACGGGGGGGGATTTTGGGAACGCGGTCTGGTGGTGCTGCCCCGACCCAGGGGGAGGTTGGGGTGGGCTCAAGGTCCTTCCCACCCCGACACCTCTTAGGATCTGGGGACCACCTCGATTCGGTGAAGCAGAAACCCCACAGCTACGTGACCGCTTCAAGCACAGTGTTCCTCAAAAGAAGGGTTTCCCTAACCCACCCTCGCCCCGTGGTTCTGCAGAACCCACTTCTGGGGCATTCATTCAACCACAAATTTGACGTGTGGGGCCGACGGTCCCCTCGAGGGCATCCGTGCTCATCAAAGTTCTCCTTCTGCTTTGTGACAAAGTGCACCGCGACGGATGGGAGCTGGGCCAGAGCAGTGCGGGAAATCTCGACGTTTCAGTAAAAGAACTGAAAAAGAGGCCCCAAAAAAGAGGTACTGAAAGGAGGCAGAAAAAAAACCCCAATAAATACCATTGAAATCAGACTTTGGGAAGAAGGGAAAGCACAGCAAAGATGAGTTGTGGAGGGGAGGTGCTGGTTTACCGTTATTAATTTTAGGGAGATGTCCAGTCAAGGTGTCACGAGCGATGGGTGCTCATAGAGACACAACGAAGTGCCCCACTGACCTCTCCGTGGGGGTCCGGTGGGTGTCCCATCCACACAAAGCTCTGCCACTCCACTTTGGACGTTCGGGTGAACACATCCCGTGGTTCCCTCTATGCCAAACGAAGAGAGGACCAACACATCCCAAATGATGCAATAGTTGAGCGTGCGATGGGTGGATTTCCACCTGGAGATCCACCACCATCATCAGAAGGGATATTTGGGATGGATTTCCACCTGGAGACGCCGCTGCCCTCATCTAAAGGGATATTTGGGATGGATTTCCACATGGAGATGCCACCATCATCATTGGAAGGGATATTTGGGATGGGTTTCCATCTGGAGATGCCGCTGCCCTCATCTAAAGGGATATTTGGGATGGATTTCCACCTGGAGACGCCGCTGCCCTCATCGGAAGGGGTATTTGGGATGGATTTCCACCTGGAGACGCCGCTGCCCTCATCTAAAGGGATATTTGGGATGGATTTCCACATGGAGATGCCACCATCATCATTGGAAGGGATATTTGGGATGGGTTTCCATCTGGAGATGCCGCTGCCCTCATCTAAAGGGATATTTGGGATGGATTTGCCCCCTTCTCACGCTTCCTGCTCGTCCTGCAGGAGGGCGAGGCCGCCTTCAGTGCCTCCTGCTGATAAAGTCCCACAAAGGGATGTCTCATGGCCAAAGGAGGTGACAGCAGTGAGTAAAAAAAATAACATCAGTAAAAGCAAATACAAAAGAACCGAATGTGTACTCAGCTGCCACTTCCCCTTCTTATGACATACTGTACTTTCTTCCGGGGTGGACTTTTTTTTTCTCTCTTAAGCCAGGGTATAAAATGGAAACTAATCTCAGCGGAGGAGTCATCTGCCAACTGCAACCATGGCTCTGATGGGTGAGTGGTTCTCCACTCTGTTGCTCTTTTTTTTCCCCTCCTTTCCTTCAGAGTTTCCTCCTTTTCGTCGAGCTGCTCTGTTTTATGATCCTGTAGAATTCGGCTTCTTGGGCAGCGGGAAATTTCCTGTGTGAGGGTGGAGGACGGGATGTGTGTGTCCCCCAGGGGTCTTCGTGGGGACACCTCCTCGGATCACGTTTGGGGTTTCTCCGGCTCTAGTCGTGACACAAGAAGGTTTCGTGGAAGGGGGGAATCCATCGGACATCTCCAAGAGCTCATCCCAAAGCATTTCTCCCCTCCAAGAGCTCATCCCAAAGCATTTCTCCCCTCCAAGAGCTCATCCCAAACCATTTCTCCCCTCCAAGAGCTCATCCCAAAGCATTTTTCTCCTCCTGTGGAGACCCTGACCTCCAGAAAAGATCTTTGTCTTCCACGTCATCTGAGGGCATTTAGGGTTATCACGTTGGTTGGGAAGGAGAACTGAACTCCAGAAAAGTTCTCCTTTTTGTGATGTCCAGAAGTGTTTGGGGTTGGCACGTTGGTTGGGATGGAGACCTCCTGACCTCCAGAAGATCTCCTTTTCCTTCCACATCATCCCACAGTTCTCGGGGAGGTCTCATTGGATGGGATGCGGATCTCCCTATCTCTAAAAAAAGGACCTTTGTCTTCCACACCATCCGAAGGTTTCCGGGGTCACCACGTTGGGTGGGACGCAACGAGACCCCACGCAGCCCACGCCCACCAAAGCCCCACTCAGGACGCAGTCCTTCGTGGAGCTCAGGGCGGTGACGGTGTTGGATCAGGACGATTAACACCGTTTTCCTTCACCCCATTACTTTCAGCCGTGCTTCTGAGGCAGTGCTGTCATTAACCGGGCTAATTACAGCTCTCTAATTATTTTGCACCTCCAGGAAAGCCAGGCAGCCAGGGGCTGCTCCTGCAGCTCTGAGATAATCCCCTCTGTGGGAACAGCTCTGGGCTTCGGCTGCAGTCTGCGTGCTTGGACTTTCAGCACAGGTTTTCCCATAAGCACAGATGACTCACGGTGCGGTTACAAAAGATGTTGGATTTTATTTTCCCCTCTTCCTCATATATATATATATTTTTTTTTTTCCCAGAAAGAGATCAGAAAATAAAAGTAATCCGGGAGTTACTCGGTAGAGCAAAACAAATCAGGAACTCCCCGTCGGGGTTTCTGCTCACACTTCTATGGCTTCTCTTCATCTCTCTCACACCTATCTTACAGATACATGTATTATCATAGGTGATGAATATTTCATCCCTTTGTATTCCCAGTGTGAATTCCTCCCTCCATCGTGCCACCCAGGGTAAAAAATAATGGGATAAAGCACTGTGACAAGGGAGGAGGCAGTGGGCAGCGATTTACTCATTCACACCGCTTCTGTTCCTCGCATGCAAGTGACATTTAATTACCATTCCTCGTTAGTCCTCTTCCAAGTGCTCCTCCTATCGGGGCTCGCCGGTGCCAAGAGGTTCTCGTGCTTCCCCGAGTACTGCCTCCACGACAGAGACTACGCAGAGCTGCTGAGTATCGTCAAACACGGGCTGGAGCCCACCACCCACCCCTCCAACGTGCTCATCGTCGGGGCCGGGATCAGCGGGCTGACAGCAGCCAAGCTGCTCCGGGACGCCGGCCACAAGGTGAGGGGGGCACCGAGGTGGGGCTGCTTTCTAACAGCTGAGGTCTTCCAGCTTGGAGAGGGAAGGCATCGATTCTGGGGGGAGATATGCATTTCTGGGGGAATCCACGCGTTTCTGGAGGGAACTGATGCGTTTCTGGGGGGAATCGATGCATTTCTGGGGTAACCGATGCGTTTTTTGGGGGGAATCGATGCATTTCTGTGGGGAGTTGATGCATTTCTGGGAGGAATCGATGCCTGGCGTTGGTAGAAAGAAGGAAGAAGCAAGTGGAGTTTCACCCGACTCAGGCACGGTTTTCACAAGCTTAAAGAAGGGATAAATGGAAGCTGAATGCAAAGCAGCTCGTTCAGATACAACGAGACCCACTCAGCAGAGGGCTAGGAACCGAGAGATTTGGGGTGATGTTAAGTGTTATGGGTCTACATTCACTTCTTCATTCGGAGAGGACCTGTCCCACCCCATAAGCACTGTTGGTGATCAACTGCTCTGTGAGTGGAAGTGCCCCAAACCCAAATATCTGCTGTCTCTTCCCTTTCCAGGTCACCATCCTGGAAACCAGCAATCGGGTGGGTGGGAGGATCAGCACCTACCGGGAGGAGGGGCAGGACTGGTACGTGGAGCTGGGAGCCATGCGCCTGCCGAGAAAGCACAGGTGAGCTGCCGTCCTGTATCCCTTTCGTGGTCGAGGTGACTACTTGGAAAGTCACAAGCCCAAAAGTTGGGCGAGTTCCCACCCGTTGGGTGCCCAACCCGGGCTTGGTAAGAGGATGGAGTCACGCAGAGCTTGGGCGTCAGCCAAAATGCTCTGGGAAGGAACCGTGGGGCTGTCCCCAAACACAACACGTGTCCTGGGTTGGGATCAGAACCTCCCTCCTCCTCCAGCAGAAATAGGTGTCTGTGGGGTCTCTCCCAACCCAACCAATTCCATGTTCTGAGATCTGGTCAGCTCTTGGTCCCCATTTCATCTTCTTATACATTCGTAGATTTATAGACTGGAAAGGACCTACAAGATCACCTAGTCCAACCATCCTCCTATCACCATCCCTACCCACTGAACCACTGAATCAAATCCCTTAGGTCTCCTTTCCCCATGACTTCTGTGCTGAGGCAGAACACCTTCCAAGCAGCGAAAAAAATAGAGATAGCAGTGCCTAAAATACCCACAACGAAAAGCCAAGGCCATCGATAGGAGCACCAACACCGTCAGGGTGGAATTGTCCTTCAGTGGTGAAGTCACACATGGGTGCCCCAACGAGCTCAACGGGAAAACGCCCTTTTCTCAGCTCCTTGGGGGGGGGGTCCCGAGCACTTCCCACCTCCTGTGCTCTGCTCCAGGTTGGTGCGTGAGTTCATCCGTCAGTTCGACCTGAAGCTCAACCCCTTCCGCCAGACAGACGACAACGCCTGGTACTTCGTCAACGGCATCCGAGCGAGAGTGGCAGAAGTCAACAGCAACCCCGACATCCTGAATTACACCCTGAGTCCCTCGGAGAGGGGCAAAAGTGCCAGCCAGCTCTACAGGGAAGCACTGCAGTCGGTACGTGGCCACGAAGCCAACCCCGCAGGGTGAGCTCGGCCCGTGACCGAACCCCACCTCGGAGTACCCCAAGGAATCCCAACAGAAGAGAATTTCTTTGGGAAATGCACTTTTTTTTTTGCCTCTTTGACTCCATCTGTATTTCCTCTGTAGGCTTTCAAGGAGTTCCAGACCATGGACTGCAAGGAATACCTGGCTAAACACGACTCCTTCTCCACCAAGGTAAAGGGAGATTCTGTGCGACCCAGCTGGTTGGGAGGGGGCACGCCGGGTCGAAAATTCCCAATTCGCTCTGATTGAGTCCACCTAAATCAGAGGAGGCACTGATCCACACGGAGCTGGAGCTGAAATCCAAGAGATCCGAGCAGATCAGGATGTGAATTTTGGCTTGGGGTTGGTCCGTGCACCGAGGTAACCACTCCAGGCTCCGACATCTCGTCTTCCCTAGGAGTATTTGATCAAAGTTGGAAACCTGAGCCGAGGAGCTGTCCAGATGATCGGCGACCTGCTGAACGAGGACTCGGGCTTTTATCTGTCCTTCCTTGCCTCGCTGTGGGATTTTGATATCTTCTCTAATGGGGAGAGGTAAGAGGTCGTCTCTTTTGGGGAGAGGTAAGGTGTTTCCTGCAGGAGATAACCTCACTTCGTGCCGCCCTACAAAAACACAATGGGAAAGGGAAATTTTAGTGTCGTCTCAATGTCTGAATGGGTTATCTTTTCTCAAAGGCTCACTGATCTCTCCAGGAGAGATTTCACAGTTCAGACCTCTAGGAGAAGTTCTGCCCTCATCAAAAGCCAACTCTTTCCCCCCCCCCACCTCCTCCTTCTCCTTTCCAGCTTCGACGAAATCACGGGAGGTTTTGACCAACTGCCCAAAGCCTTCCACAAAGCGCTGCCGGGCGTCGTCAAGTTCAACTGCACGGTGGAAAAAATCATGACGAAGGGAGGGAAAGTCCGGGTGTTCTACCGTGCCCCGGACACCCTCGCCCCGAGCATAGCGACCACAGATTATGTCCTCGTCACGGCCTCGGCCAAAGCCACGAGGCACATCCAGTTCTTCCCACCGCTCTCCTCCACCAAGAACGACGCTCTCCGCTCCATCCACTACGCGAGCGCTTCCAAAATCGCTCTGGCGTGCACGGAGAAGTTCTGGGAGAAGGACGGCATTCAAGGAGGGCAATCCATCACCGACCGCCCCTCCAGGTTTATCTACTACCCCAGCCACAACTTCTCCAGCGGGGTCGGGGTCATCTTGGCCTCGTA